>NW_026652279.1:5684120-5715000 GCF_009828535.3 Hylobates moloch | reverse complement strand
CCTTCCTTCCTTCCTTCCTTCCTTCCTTCCTTCCTTCCTTCCTTCCTGTCTTCATTACCAGAGTCAGTCATCATTTGGCATTCAAACCAACACAGGTTAAGTGCCAATTTTGTGCCAGGCACTGTGCCAAGGCCTTGGGGCTACAAGTAGGTCCCCGCCTTCATGATGTTTCCATTTTAGTGGGGAGACAGACATGTAAACAAACATGGACATTACTGACTTTGATGACAGAATCTGACACATCATGGATGGAGTAGCATGGGTTGACATATTTAGACAGGGAGCCACTTTAGGTTGAAGGATCAGGGAGGGCCTTTCTGATTACATTTCAGCTAAGTCCTGAACTGTGGAAGAGTCAGCCATGTGAAGTGCTGGGGGAAGAGCATTCTAGGCATAGAGAACGGCATGTGCAAAGTTTTGAGGCATGGAAAGGAGGCCACTGGGGCTGTAGCAGAGTAACTGAGAAACTGAGGGGTGACTTTCTCTGTCATGCTTGGGAGACTTGCATTTATCCTGAGGGCAATGGAGAATTGTAGAAGTATTGTAGATGTGTTTAGAAAGTGGAGAATGGATTACGGTGAAGAAAGGATCAGGGTGGTATGGGAACAGGTAGGGAATTAGGTTGCAGACTGCTAAAATAGTTGACCTGTGATGAGCATCAGAAATAAGGCATTTGTACCAGGGATGGCTGGAGATTGAGGGAGAATAAGGGGACAGGTGGGGTATGGGAGAAGAAGAGACTAAAATGACCTCTAGGTTGTTGGGTTAGGTAACTTAATTATGGAATTTAAAGGTTCTCTGTGACTTATAGAAGTTGAGGCAACAGGAGGGGTAATAGGCTTGCTGAGAGATGGAAAGGCAAAGAAGAGGAAGACAGCAGGCAAGTGCAGACAGAATGGCTGCAGGGACTTTCACGGAAACACCCAGGAGGCAGCTGTATAAAACCTCTTGGTGGTTTCTCCTGATCCATATAGAAGGCCTGGGCTGGAGACAGAGATGTCAGAATTCATTCACTCAGAATTCATTCACCAGACCCTGTGCTAGGGTTCAGGGATATTAAGGTGAATAAGATACTTCTTCTTCTGAATGAAAAAATTGTCTGGTGTCCAGGAGCGAGAAAAATAAAAGGTGACAGAAGAGTTGGTAATGTTCTAAGTGCATATACAAGGACAAGCAGTTTCCTGGGGAGGTCTAGGTGGTTTTGTGGAGGAGGGCCTTTTAACCAGACAGAAAAAAGCATTCCAGGTAAGAAGAACAGCGTTTACAAAGGCACAGAGGTGCAGAAGTGCAAGATGTGTCTGGCACGTGTGTGTGCATGTGTACATGCATCTGGTAACGTCCAGGGAAGTGGCTGGAGATGCACCAAAGCCTTAAAGCAGTGACTACAAGCTCACATGGCTTCTGGGGCCAAGCTTGCATGGGGTGAATGAATGAAGGTGGCTTGAGGGAAGACTATAGGGAATGGTGGCACCTTCATCAGCCTAGAGAGTATACGCTTCCTCTGACAAGACCAGAAACCTCAACTTCAGCCAACTACTGCCAGGGAGAAAGATGTTGGGACTTCTGAGTCTTCTACAGAAGTCAGAAATATAAAATCACTTCAATTTTGAATGTTGACCCTTGATTCAAAATAATTTTAAACCACTGGGCCAGATGAAACACATCTGTGAGCTGGGTGAGACTGATGATTGGCAACCTCTGCGCTATCGATAAAGGGGTTGCTTTCATACCATTCTGTGCTTTCTCAGCTGGGCAGTATAGAGCTAGTTATAGCTTTGCTGAAGTCAGTAAACCAAGACCCTGGGGTACCAGGTAACATTTCCAGGGGCGCTAGAACACGGCAATTTACTTTCCCTAGTGTTAAGTGAATACCTACTGTGGACTCAGTGACATTCTTTCTCAACTCTTGAAAACGTGCCCAAAATTTAAGTTCACCCATTAGAGCTATGCTGCTCAATAGGGTACCTACTAGTATATGTGGCAATTTAAATTTTGATTTAAATTAACTAAAATAAAAAATCCACCTCCTTAGTCCTACTGACCACATTTCAACTAGTTAATAGCTACCTGTGGCTAGTGTCTACCATACTGGACAGTGGAAGTCTTGAACATTTTTATAATTGTAGAAATTTCTATTGAACAGTACTGCACCAGATTTAAAATTCTATATGGATGTAGAATGTGTCCACTTTATCCATTGCTGTATTTGGGGTAATAGGTATATAGTATTGAGCACGTAGGTGCCCAACAAACATGAGTTGATTGATTTTTAATTGGCTGAGGTGCTGTTCTGTGACAGCCAGCTCCTTTCAAAAAGTGGACTCAGGCAATATATTTATACGTAGACACAAAACATTTTTTAAAAAAACTGTTTTGTATGCATCTTTCTAAAATCTATTTCTGTACTGTCTGTGTTATTTCAGATGGCAATAATCTGAAACACTTGAAGGATTACATAGTTTTCATGTTTCCTTGGCAGTCCTTACCCTGAATGGTTTGATGTTCCAAAATTTCTGAAGAGTTATGACTAAGCAAGTGGAGACATGCTCAGGCTTGGGGGCCATTGTTCTGTATCCTGTATGTTCGCAACAATGGACAGAGTTGGCATACTTCCTCAAAGCCTCCAAGAATGAGGAAAGACATAGCATTCATCCAGGGAATAGAAAATGTCTAACAATCATACATTGCCACTAGGGGAAACAGCAATGTTTAAGAGCTTCTACGTGGATCAGAAAAAAGATTCAAAATGTAGCTTCACCACTTAAAACTGGTATCATCAAAGCCCTCCTTTATTTTCCCAAATCACACTATAGGATGAGTACCATTATTATTCTCATTAAAAAAAGGAAACTGAGGCACAGAGAGGTTAAATACTTTCCCAAGAACGCACAGCTAATACCTGGGGTGGAGTTGTGATGCAAACCCAAGTAGTCTGACTCCAAGGTCAGTTTTCTTAACCACAATGCTACCATGTCTCTCATTTTTGCCAGGTTTACTTACCTTCTCTGTGCCTCAGTTTCCTCATATGTAAAACAGGGATAATGTTACATAGCTCACACAATTTGTTGCAAGGCATTGTTGGATCTGTTTATTTTTAAATAAAGGAGTTTACTAAAATACAAAATCATGCTCAATCTCATGAGATAAATGCATTTAAACAATAAGGCTATCATAGTTTTTTCACCTATCAGACTGGCAAAAACAAAAAAAAATTAGATAATAATTCAGCAAAGGAATGGGTAAAGAGGTATGCCTGTACACTGCTGCTGGTAGGAGAGTAATTGGTAAAACTCTAAAGAAGGTATGTTAGTCTGCTTGGGCTGCTGTAACAAAATACCACAGGCTGGGTCACTTAACCAATAGAAATTTATTTTCTCACAGTTCTGGAACCTGAAAGTCCAAGATCAAGGTGCCAGTAAATTTGGTTCCTGGTGACGTCTCTCTTATTAGCTTGCAGACAGCTACCTTCTTGCTGTGTCCTCATATGGCTTTTCCTCTGTGCTCAGGGTAGAAAGAAAGAGGTCTCTGGAGTCTCTTTCTCTTCTTATAGGGGCCAGTCCTATTAGATTAGGGATCCATTTTTATATCTTCATTTTGTCTTAATTACCTCCTTAAGGCCCTACCTGCAAAACACAGTCACATTGAGGGTTAGGGCTTTGACATATGGATTTTGGGGGAATATAATTCGGTTTATAGCAGACAATTAGCAATATCTATCACAGTTAAGAATACATGTATCTTAAATTTGACCCAAGAAAGCCAGTCCTAAGAATTTGTCTTTAGAATATATTTGTTAATGTGTGCAAAGATGTGTGTTCTAGAATAGTCACTGCTATGATATTTGCTGTAGCGGAAGATTGATCTGACAGTCTTGGTGCCTTTTAACAGAGGATTCGCTGAACCAAGGGCCAGCAAACTTTCTGTGAAGGGTCAGACAGTAGCTAATTTAGGCTTTGCAAGCCACACAGTCTTTGTCATTGTAGCGCAAAAACAGCCATTGATAATATGAAAACAAATGGTTATGGCTGTGTTCCAAGAAAGCTTCATTTACAAAAACAGGTGGCTGACTGGATTTGGCTTTGGGGCCATAATTTGCTGATTTTTGGTCTAAATAAATTATGGTATATATACACACACACACACACACACACACACACACACAAGGGAATACTGTGTAGTCGTCAAAAGGAACATCTCTAAGAGCTATAACTAAGTGGAAAATCATAATGTTGAAAACACCTATAGAGTGTCTACCAGTGCTAGGTGCTATTCTAAGAGCTTTCTAGGTATTAATTTCATATTCACAGTTTCTCTAGGAAGTAGCTATAATTATTATACCCATTTAATAGTTGAGAAAACTAAAACACATTAAGGAACTTGGTCAACTTCCTATAATTAATAGGTGGTGGAGCCAGGATTCAAACCGGGTTTGAAGCCCAACCTAAGTTCTCACCCTCCCCTCATACTGCTTCCTGGAACAATGTATACCCAAAACAGTGAGCTACCATGTAGGTATATTAAAAAGTGGGATTATATCAGTGTTTCTCAACCGATTTTTTGTTAATACCTTCTCTAAGGAGCCTTTCAAGATATTTTTTTCCCTATGGCCTCCCCCCAAAATTTTAGTATCACAGATATACAAGATATGTGTTTATGTATTGCTTTATACAGAAAGAGTAAGATTTTTCTGCTCTCCTTCATCTGAACCAATTTTCACTGCTTTGGAGTTGATTTTGCCTCCAGTTGAGAATTCACAAATTATATATGTACTTACATCTTCATGGGCCATCTCCAGAAAGATCTATAAGAAATGGAGAGCAATTCTGGGTGCAGTCTGGGAGCATCAGTTAGAAGAGGAAGGTCTCGGATTATATTAGTTTCTTCAAGAAATGAGGAGAACGTAAAGGAAAGTCTCCAAGTTGCCAAAACAAATGACTATCTTGTGAAGGAGAGTGAGGCCCCACAAGAGAGTACCTACTGAGCTGCCCCCATTTGTCTCAGGCTGGCTGTGGTGCAGGAGCACTAATAAGGCCTATCTCCAGGAAGTCCTTGATTGGAGGAGGGCTGCCATTTCTCATATGCCGGGAGTGCTTGTTTGCCTGGCTTCAGTGGCTTAGTTGACAGCCTCTTCTTCCCTTTTCCATGAAAGAGGCTTTTGGGATTCTCTGTTCCCCACAAACAACTCCAAATTGGAAGAAAAGGATTTTGAGTGAGTTCATGAACCCTTTGCTAGAATAAACCTAGCCTGCCTTCATCTCTTTTGGAACCCAGAAATCCCTTTTGAGGTTATGGCAATGAAACACGCTTCCCATTTGTTCTTTCTTTCCCAACAAATGAAGACTTTGTTGGATCCTGCAGTGCATTTTGGAAGAAAGAAGTGATGGCAGGGAGGGCTGGTAGAAACAGGGTAAGAACTTTCTTCTACTGTCTAAGCTTTGCCTTTATCTGCTAAACTGTATCCCTTATCTGGTGTCAAAAACTCTGTGTGTGTCACGGAGAGCTGGTATCCCTAATGGGTCAAATCACTAGTGGCCCCTTCATGTATATGAATCAGTCGGGAGAGTGAACATCAGCATGCAAAACAAATGAAATACAATGGGATGCGGTGGGCTGCAGTGGCTCATGCCTGTAATTCCAGCACTTTGGGAGGCTGAGGCTGGCAGATCACTTGAAGTCAGGAGTTTGAGACCAGCCTGGCCAACATGGTGAAACCCCATCTCTACTAAAAGTACAAAAAATAGCCGTGTGGGGTGGGACATGCCTGTAATCCTGGCTATTTGGGAGGCTGAAGCAGGGGAATCCCTTGAACCCGGGAGGTGGAAGTTGCAGTGGGCCGAGATTGCACCACTGCACTATAGCCTGGACAACAGAGTGAGTGAGACTCTGTCTCAAACAAACAAACAAACAACGGGATGGAACAGAATTGAATAAATTATAAAGAGTGGGTCCGATGTGGTAAACATAACATTTGTTTTGCAAAACTTTGAATGTAGTTCCTTGTGTGTACTGGAGCACATTCAAAATGTATTTATTGTAATTATTATGTAATAGTTATAATTATTGTTAAGAGTGCCTCTCCTTGTAAGAGATAACCCTAGCACTTTGGCTAATCTTTGTGTGATCATGTGTAGCTTGTGCAAATTCTTACCTCTCCAGACATTCTTGATTACATCACTCTGTTTTATATCCTTCATAGGGTATCACTATCAAATTAGCATATTTCTTACTTACTGGGGGCAGCAGGGGTGTAGAGGGAGAGGGTGGGTGCAGTGGATAATCCTCAACATGGTATGCACACGTGTGAACTTCACGTGATCCCGGTGTTATGATCTGGAGATGCTGCAATTTGCAAACAGGGCAACAAGAAACAGTGAACTGGAAATGAACCAATGAGGGGCAAGGTTTGCAGGCCCTACAGTGCAGGAAGCCCTTTCTGTGTGGGCACACAGTGAGCACTATTTATAAACATGCTGGAAACTTTCCAAAGGAAAGTTCAGACTCTTTTCTTTCTGGCTAGTCAATGTTACATACTCTATGTTATAATAGTTTGCATATTTTATGAACAACCTCTAATAATAGCTGGTATAATGTATCATACTGTATTCATTCAACAGATATTTGAGCGCCTAGTCTATTTCAGGCACTCTTCCAAGTGCTGGGGATAGAGGCATGCACAATCCAGTCAAGTCTCAGCCCTTGATGGAATTTATATTCGAGTGGGAGAGATAGAAAGGACAACGAAACAAATGAATACATAATGTAATTTTGGGTCTATACTTAATCTCTCCCATTGGACTATAAAAACGCTGAGTCAAGAATTGTGTCCCGTTTATCTGCTGTTTTTCCAGCCGTGTGCTACACTGAATAACTGTACGGCACCTCAAGGATCCCATCTGTACACAGTACATTTTCATTTACTAGAGCTCTTCAGCAGGAAATCGGATAAACATTGGCTCCTGATTGGGAGCATGTCAAAGTTATCTCAGTATTTGATCATTGAAAAGCTACCTGCTGCCACACATAAGTCCATTTATGGACTGGGTTACTTTCTAACAAAAGTTAATATAATTGATTGGAACAACTATCAAGTTTAAGAACAGTATTAGCTACTGAGCACTTTAGGGAAATCTGCTAATAAATTTACTTATATTTGTTTTTATATTATATATTATATTTATATAAAAGTATTATAATTCTAGGATTTTATTTTTATCCTTTGCTGGTGGGATAATGTGGTAGGCAGATTAATAGCCTCCCCAAAGATGTTCACATTCTAACCTCCAAACCCGTGGTTATGTTATGTTACAGAGAGGATTATGGTCACAGATGGAATTGAGGTTGCTAATTAGCCAACCTTAAAATAGACAGATTATCCTGGGTTATCCAAGTGGACCCAATGTGGTCACAAATGTCCTTAAAAGTGGAAGAGGGAGGCAGAAGAAGAGGCCGGAGTGATGCGCCTCTGAGATGAACTCAGCCTGCTGTTGCTGGATTTGAAGATGGAGAAAGAGAACCATGATCTAAGGAATATAGGTAGCTTCTAAAAGTTGGAAATGATAGAGAAAAGGACCTCCAGACAGGAACAAATCCCTGCCAACCCCTTGATATAAGCCCATTATATGCATGAAAAATCTAAGCCCCGGGGATGATGAGGCCCTCTCCCAGGATCACATAGCCTGGTTCCAAAATTTGAATCCAGGTCCATCTGATTCTAAGCTGAAGATTATACCAGGTGGTTAGAAATGTATGTGATCACTTTACACTGTAAAGCTAATGACACCATCTTCTGATGCAAAAGATGCAATCTAGCTCTTACTCCCAAGGCAAAGACTGACCTCAGGTCGCATCTGAGGCAATTGTCTGTGCCGATAAATGCAGTTTCTAGGAAATGCATGTGGTACCATTCTGCTAAGTCCAGTGGAATCATGTGTCGGTACTAACCGTGAAATTTTAATAGAACGTCTAGGAGCTTCGAGAGGGCAAGATTAAGAAAGGACTTCTAAAAAGGGCAGTAATGCTCAGGTCAATGTGTCAGCTACGGAATCTATCAAAATTCTAGAAGGAATATGACAGTGAAGATCAATCAGAAGAGACTTAACTCTCTAAAGAGATCAGAAGACAAAATATCTGGGAGAAATGTCACTTCACAGGAAAGGAGGGAAAATATCTGAAATAAGAAAAAACATTCAGTTTGTATTTTGCATTTCTTATGTTCACCAAATTGGCATGACAGCAGGTGACATGTTATATGAGATTGTCTCTAGTAAGTAGGGAGATGACTTTAAATTGATATGAGCCAGTGAGTCTTGTTCACAGCACAAGCCAATTAGACCCTCTTAAGTTCCAAGTGGCCAGGCAATCAATATATGAATAAAATAGCAGAGGCTCAAAGGCAAACTCTTTCTCAGCCACCAGGAAATCTATTAAACTTATTACAACCAACTTCAAGGGTTTTGTTCAATAAGCCAAGGCACACATAGTGGTAACCTGCTTATTTAAAGGAAATACTCAACTAGACATAATATCTTCTGCACAAATAACAGGAGTTCCAGGAAAATAGCTAAAGTTCACTCTATTCTCATCTTGGCCTTTTTATACCCAAGGCGTATTATTCACAGAGGTGAGTTCCAGTTGGGACTGGAGGAGCCAGGCCATTCTTGAAAGTGCTTGCTGCCAACAGGTTCTGAAGAGCATTCAGCTAAGCCCTAAAATCCCTCAAAGCCTCAGCCTCTAAGCCAAGCATTTTAAGAACTTATTCTTAGTTCTACTGGACTTTTAGCCACCTTAAAGACTTCATTAACTTATTCAGTGAATCGGGTCTGACTTTGTTCATATTGGCAAATGATGCTGAAAAAACAAATTCCTTCCAACTCTCAGGGACTCAGCATCACTACTGAAGATTATCTGAAGCACCTGATGGTCTGGGTCTGTGCCAAGTGCACCCTAGGGGGACAGACAAAGCTCATCAGCTTAAAACATAGTAGGTAGTGTGGTAGCAGTTTTGTCGTCTAGCAAGGTGGTTTAGAGCAAGGAACTTTGGACGCACAGAAACCTAGATTTCTGCCTCCACTGGGCTCTGCCCACATCCAGCTCAATGATCTTCAACAAGTTATCTAATCTCTATGAATCTTAGTTTTGCCATTTGTTCAATTGGTGCAACAATACATTTATCTTGCATTTCCTGTGAGCATTAAATAGGAAAGTGGATAAAAATTGTGTAGCATAGTTTTCTGTGGAATAGATGCTCAGTACCTGGTAGTAACTAAGATCTATTTTTATTAGTGAAGGTGTTCACAAGTATTTTATCGTTGTCTAATTTCTCTATACTTTGGGTTTCTAAACTGTTATATAAGACTAATACTAGTATCTGTCGCATAGTGTTGTGGTTAAATGCAAAGGGCTTAACTCAGTGGCTGACACATTGTAAGCAACCAATAAATGTTAGCTATTGGTTTATAGTTGCTATCAAAAATTATCTTTAGATGTCTAGATAAAATCACACGAAATATTGGGGTTAAAGTCATATTTATATGTTAAGTAGACTGAGGAGTTAATGGTTTAAACAAACAAACAAACAAAACCTCTTAGGATTAAAAGAGATTTTTTGGCAAGCTATTTAACACTGCCAAACCTCAGCGTGACGTACATTATCGGTGGCCCACCCATATCCTCTTGGGACTCACCATTGCATGCGTACTGACCTAATAACCCCCAAATGCCAGCACTTGCACTGCTCCTCATGCTTTCTCCATCTCCTCTAGCCCATCGACAGGGTGATCCGATAGGGCTGGGGAATTGCCACTCTCTTAGAGCAGCCCTAATTCAGTGACTGACAGGAGCAAGCAGGTAAAGATCACAGCTCCTTTTGGCCCTGGTTGGGCTGAGTGGTGTTCTGCCCTGGGTTTCATATTCTCTAGCAGGATTGAGCCCCCATTGCCCATAGCAATAATCTTCTCCACAACCCAAGATTTATTGTCTTCCTTCTCTGCTTTGGTTCACTTCCCCACCCTCCTACCTGTACTTGAATATCTTAGAGAGAGTTGGCTTCTGGGTTAACTCAGTTTAGGACGCTTTTTTTTTTCCAAATGGGGATGATGGCACTTACCCTTTCACTGGGCTGATGAGACACCAAGTGAAATTATAAATGTTATGAACTTTGAACAGTACAAAGTGCTTTCTATAAAGTGAAGATTTATTATTCTTTGGCCAGTGTTTAAGATTTCCCCAAACCAATATTTAAGACCCAAGAACCAGCTGGAGCTGTTGCTGAGCATGAGTGGGGCCCCCATCCTAACTCAGGCTGCCATATCCTCATTCCAAGGCTTCTGGCATCTCATCCTGTACCCATCTTCTTCCAACCCTATTGCTCTCAGTCATGCTGTCCTGGTTTATTTCCTCTTTAACATTTATCACTATTTGAATTTATCTTATTTTTCTCCCAGCACCTAGAACAAAGCTTAGCAAATGACAGGTGCTCCATAAATAGCTGTTGAATGAATTGATGACTTCATTAATCCATTCTCAGCATCATCCTTTATAGGAAGTTGCAAAAATAGGACAAAGTCCCACAAACCCTTCACCCAGCTTCCTGCAAAGGTGATGTCTTGTCTTATGATAGTACAATATCAAAGCCAAGAAT
Source organism: Hylobates moloch (assembly GCF_009828535.3). Taxonomy (NCBI): domain Eukaryota; kingdom Metazoa; phylum Chordata; class Mammalia; order Primates; family Hylobatidae; genus Hylobates; species Hylobates moloch. Next base: position 5,704,361 of record NW_026652279.1, on the reverse strand, counting down.
TTGATACAGGGATTTCTTTGAAGAGAACATTAAATCATGTCATTTTCCTGTTTATTTGCCCAGTGGCTTCCCACTTCTCTTAGAATAAAATCTGTTTCCATGTCCTCCAAGGGCCTTCATAACCGGCTCTTTCAAACTCTGCAGCCCCAACTCCCGCCCCACTCCTTGCATGTCCAGCCCTCGTAGCTTTTTTCTCTTATGAGTCATTTGCAGGCACCCAGCAGTCTCCCCTCATTAGATCCTTGGATGTACTCTCCCTTCTGCCTAAAATATTCTACACATGACTGGTTCCTTCCTATTCTTCATGGCCCAACTTACATGTTCCCTCCTCAGAGAGGCCTTTGTTGACCACCCTAGGCCACTCCTCCCCACCCTGTCCCTTGTTTCTTTTCCTTACAACATTAATCACAGTTCATTCTTACATGTTTGGTTAATTTACTTGTCTGCTATTTGAATCTTCCAATCTTGAGTGTAAGCTCAAAAGATGCCAGGTACTGTATTTTGCTCAATTCAGTACAATCAGAAGTTTGACTTATAAAAACTCAGCCTTCAAAAAAACCACAAGGAGATACCATCTTACTCCATTCAGAATGGCTATTCTTAAAAAGTCAAGAAATAATACATGCTGGTAAGAAGGGAAGGCTGGCCGGGTGCGGTGACTCATGCCTGTAATCCCAGCCCTTTGGGCAGCCCAGGCGGGCAGATTGCTTAAGCTCAGGAGTTTTAGACCAGCCTGGGCAACATGGTGAAACCCCATCTCTACCAAAAATACAAAAAATTAGCCAGGTGTGGTGGTGTCAGCCTGTAGTCCCATCTACTCAGGAGACTGAGGTGGGGGGATCGCTTTGAGCCCAGGAGGCGGAAGTTGCAGTGAGCCAAGATCATGCCACTGCACTCTAGCCTGGGTGGTAGAGCCAGATCCTATCTCAAAAAAAAAAGAAAGAAAGGAAAAAAGAAAGAGAGAGAGAGAGAAAGAGAAAGAAAGAGGAAAGAAAGAACGAAAGGAAGAAAGAAAGAAAGAGAAAAGGGAATGCTTATACACTGCTGTTGGGAGTGTCAGTTAGTTCAGCCATTGTGGAAAGTAGTGTGGCGATTCCTCAAAAAACTAAAAACAGAATTATCAATTGATCCAACAACCCCATTATTCCATATATACCCAAAGGAATATAAATCATTCTATCACAAAGACACATGCATGCATATGTTCATTGCAGCACTATTCACAATAGCACAGACATGGAATCGGCTTAAATGCCCATCAACAGTAGACTGGATAAAGAAAATGTGGTACATATACACCATGGAATACTATGCAGCCATAAAAAATAACAAGATCATGTACTTTGCAGCAACATGGATAGAGCTGGAGGCCATTATCCTAAGTGAACTTATAAGTGGGAGCTAAACAACAAGAACACATGGCCACAAATAGGGGAACAGCAGACACTGAAGTCTCCTGGAGGGTGCAGGGTGGGAGGGAGAGGATCAGAAAAAACACCTATTTGGTACTATGCTTAGTACCTGAGTGACAAAATAATATGTACATCAAACCTCCATGACATGAGTTTACCTATATAATGAACCTGAACATGTACCCCTGAACCTTAAATAAAAGTTTAAAAAAATCCCCAAAACTCAGGTTTTTGTGAGTGTGGATTAGGTTTATACCTCAACATTCAATAACAAGCTAACTACACCTGGTAGTATACAGTTCATAAACCTCTTCCACACACAACCAACTCAGTTCCTATGAGGTGGGACTATCTGCAGCCCCCTTTTACAAACTAAGTGAGAATAATAATGTTCATCGATCACTGTATTGGGTTATTTGCATGCCAAATGTTGCTTTCCTTTGGTCAGCCTCTAATTTCAGCCATAGCTTGAAGAATTGTTCTGGTTCGTATTGATAGTGGCCCCTCCCCACCTCACGCATGCGCCTCCCAGGGCTTCCCCTTTATCTTTCCTCAAGGACCCTGTCCCCAGGAATGGGGGAGGGGATGGTGGTGATAGGACCCATGCCAGTGCCTCTCCCCTTTCCCCCAGCCCACTGCTTGAGATGTTAGCACTCAACGCTTGTTTCTCTGAAGTCCTAGGAGCCTGCTCAGTCTCCTGGCAAGTGTAACCTGGAAACGTGGAAAATTACCACTGTTCTGGGCAACTCTCAACCAGTAAGGGCCGGGGAGTGGTAGTTGAACACTCCAGCTCCTGCTCCTTGATGGACAATTGCTGGAGCTGCTCAGAGACCCTGATGAAACTGAGCTCCTGCTGCCTTACCAGCAACAACATGAACACATCCTTTTATTGGCTTTACCTCCTTTCCTGTCTCATTCTCCCCACTTTGTCACTCCTGACTCCTGGAATCAACTCCTTGCACCCAGCTCTTCTCTTAGCCTTGGTTTCAGGAAAACCCAAACCCAGAGGATGCTTACTGCCTGCAAGAAGCTGTTCTAATTCCATCCCATGGCTAGATGGTTTATCTTTCTCATCCTGACATCAATCCTACTGGGCAGATATTGCTGTTATCCCCACTGTAGAGATGGGGAAACACAGTGAATGAGATACTAAGTATCTTACCAAAGGCATTTATTGATCTGCCCATATCCCCCAGTGTTTGAAGGTGCTCCCTGGGGCGTTAACTCTCCTGCATTTCCAGGCTGCACTTGCCTGTATGCTGTGGCTTCAGAAAAGTCCCAGGGCTTTGAAGAAGGCTTTGAGGAAGAAAAAGGAGAGTTGAGGAAATGGCAGTGAGTGATTCTCACCCAGACAGTCCGATATCAGGGCCCACCCATTTAACTTCTTTGCTTTACCTCCTCTTAAAAAAACAAAGGTGCGGGAAGGTGAAGTCACACCCTGAAACACAGCTAGTGAGCACTGAGGCTGAGATTCCATATTAGTCTTATTGGATACATACACTCAAACTCACCTGCTATTCTCTTTTTATGGCTTACACCTGTAATCCCAGCACTTTGGGAGGCTGAGGCAGGCGGATCACGAGGTCAGGAGATCGAGACCATCTTGGCTAACACGGTGAAACCCCATCTCTACTAAAAATACAAAAAATTAGCACGGCATGGTGGCGAGTGCCTGTAGTTCCAGCTGCTAGGGAGGCTGAGGCAGGAGAATGGCCTGAACCCAGAAGGCGGAGCTTGCAGTGAGCCGAGATCGCGCCACTGCACTCCAGCCTGGGCGATAGAGCGAGACTCCATCTCAAATAAATAAATAAATAAATAAATAAATAAATAAATAAATAACAAATCTACTGCTCTTTTCTTGAAACCTGAAGGAATAAATCAGTTTAGCAAAATCCCCATTGGGTTAGAGCAGGTCTTTATTGCAAATCTGCGGTGGACCGTGGAAGCATGTCTGTATCTCAACCACGGCAGGTAGTGTTTTCCATTTATCAGTGCCCAGAGTGCTTTGGAACTGCTAAGGCTGGTAAAAATCACTGCTGGTTAGGAGGATTTCTCCACTTTGCAGAGTTCACGACAGCTTATAAAGCAGAGGACACTTTCTTCTCCTGCGCAGTGCTGAAGGAAGCGGTCAAATCCAGCCACTGTCCCAGGAAATAAGGGGGAATTGGGAGTCGGGGTGGGAGCAGGGAGAACTCATACCACATCCCCTCCTCCCACTCCCAGCCTACTGCCTCCTAGATGCTAGGAGTTAAGGCCTGTTTCCTTATCCTCAGGATGTTTTTCTCGCTTGTCCTCCTCTAATCCACTCTCTACTCTGTAGCCATTGAGATCCTTTCAACATGCTAATCTCATCACATTCTTCCCCTGCTCAAAAATCCTTCAATGCCTTCCCTTAGCTTCTTTAGGATAAAGACAGAATTCCTGATTAGGCCTTCAGACAGGTTTCACCCATGTCCCCATCAGCAGTCATACTTCCGGAAAACCTCTTGTTCATTAAACTCTGGCAACCCTACATATCCATCCTGTCTCCTACCATCAAAGAGCTTCGTTAGGCTGTTCTCTGCCTGGGACATGCATCTCTCCCACCTTTTCCTTGCTAAACCATGTGTAGTCTTGAGGTCTGAAGCTTCTTGACTTCTCCCTAACTAGTTCAAACCTCTCTGACAGATGTTCCTGTGGAATCCTGTGCCTCTCTTTGTTGCACTCAGCATAATTGGGGTGTGATTATTTCAATGCCTGTCTCTCCTAATAGAGTGTAAGCTTCTTAACATACTGTCTGTTTTTGCTTTTTACTACTGCATTCCCAGTGGCATGCAAAGTGACAGGTGCATAGGAAGTCCTAGAATGGTGGAATGAATGAACGAACCTCACTGGGCTCCTGAAACAAGGACAGGGTGACAGATTGGAGACACTGTGCATTTAACTCTTAGACTTCTGTCATTGTTAAAGCTAACCAGGTTCTACTGTTGTAATTGTCCACTGTCCAGCCAGCATTGTATGCAATAACTTTATTAACATCAAATAGATATCACAATACAGTTTTATCCAAAGGGATTCAGAAACTGGTTACAGATATCATCTAAGACACAAGGCTGTTTTGTGCTAAAATGCTTCCAACATCACCAATCACACAATGAGTTTATACATCGATAACAACTTTTATCTGGAAATACAGATGCTCAGCTTGCCCTCTCTATTGGGTCCTGGTGTTTCAACTGAGTTCAAACGAGGAAGTGAAGATTGACATTTTCTTGATAATAAATACATTCTGGAGAATATTTCATGAGAACTCTCTTTGGGATACAGGGTGGCATATGGAAGCCATTTTTAATTTATGGGCTACACTCAAATCAGAATTAGTAAGTTTAGCTGTGACTTGAGAATTTTTAATAATTACATTGAGGAACATATTAGCTTTACAAATAAACAGGATTTAAAAGTGTAGCTGGTAGTAGAGGTTCTACAGAATATTCTTTATAAATAAATACTTCAGCAAGGCAGTATCTTGACTGTGGTATCTACATCTGCATCTCCATTATTCTAAGAAAACAACACTCCATAAACACAAAGAGTTATTGGGCCGTGTTATTTATGGTCCACAAGATAAGAGCCACAAAACACCACAGAAGTTTACAAGAATACAAATATTTAGCTAAGTAAATAGAATAAATATTGGGCAGTCATCATATGCAGCACTAAATGTCTACTAATAGGGGAAAAGAAAAACTCAAATCTTAACTACAATGCATTCAGAACTTGGGTAAAGCCAGAGAGACAAATTTGCAAAGTATACAAAGTAGTGAATATATTCCTATAAATATCAATTTGACAAATTCATGGTGCAAACCAGAAAATTTTTGTAAACACAGTTCAAATGTTCATTGTATGAGAAAATGCTTATTCATGCACTTAAATCATATGAGCATTGATTTATCACGTAAAAGAATAATTTTCTGAAACAAATAACTTAGAGACTCATAGCCCTATAGGACCTAAAACTAAAAAAAAAACAAGACATGCATATTGTGATACACCAAATTGTCTTCTAGAAATTATTATAACATCTTTCACATCAAAATGCATAAGAAAACTCAATGCTATTTGATTTACTTTATGCATATTACATACTAGAGACTTTAAGCTACAAAATACTTCTACTTTAACATACATACAAAATGACCATGAAAGTATCTGTATATATAACAAGGTACTCTCCAATTAGCCATCTATGATGAATAATATATCTCCTCATGTCATCTCATCTCTAAGTATCATTTATCACAACCCAGGACATTCTTCCTTAATGAAGACTAGAGATCTCTGATTTACATTCAATATTCTCTGCATTAATAATTGATTGAAACCCTTAAAAAATTCTTCTGCTACTGAATTGGAAGGTGGTGAGGCAATCTGCAGAAGAATGCAAATGCTGCTCTGTTAAATCTGATTGCTAAAGGAAGTGGGGCCAGTAGGCTGTTGGCCAAACTCATCTGAGGATGGCCCCAAACTCGCCTGCTGACTGTACCCACCGCTTGATCCATAGCTGTCTTGGTTGTAACCACCTTGATTATAGCTGCTGGAGTGCTTCTCCATTGGATCTGAAAGGTATCTCTGTCCCGAAGAATGCCAGCCAGTCTCCTTGAAAACAAACCATATGTTTCCAGCCCAGAGAATAAAGTTCAAGAATCCAAAGACCTGAAGGAGAATCAAAGCCAATGAATTGATAGACTAGACAAAAACCTAAGAAAAATTTCAATTTTGGAAAAGTCCTTCACAATACAAAAGAATCACTTTTCACTTTAATGTTGAGTCCTCTTCCAAGTTTTCCATTTGGAACTGGTATTTCATTTAGAATATTTGACCTTTATTAGATGCACTACATGTCAGGCACTACATAAAGGGCTTTGTGTGTATCAATCCACTTGCTCTAAGAATCAGTCTAAGAAAAAGTTGCTATTGTCATACCCATATTAAAGATGTGGAAATCTTGTCTAAGGTCACGTGGCTTGCTGAGTAGTAGATCTGTGATCCAAACTCTCTTCTGGTTCCATAACTGGGAAACCTTACTTAAGGCATCATTTATTCTCCAAATAAAGTATCCTTCATGGTGTGTAAGATTATTTCCAGATGGCACAGGGCTGAGAATTTTCACTTTAATAATGGTGCATTCATTTATAAGGCTATCTTCTCTTTATGGTTAGAGATACTGCTTTTGCTTTTCCATTTATTGTAATCATATAAAGAAAGTGAGTCAATTAAAAATATAGGGTAAGCAATGATACAGGTGATATGCAAATAAGCATATGCATGATAGCATATTGGGCGGTTGACTGCTTGAATAATTGCACTTTCTGTGCCTCTCACAGGGATAAGTGAATGCTGAAACCGGACTATGAATAAAGTGCAGGTTTCAGAGAAGTGTAAAATATTTTCTTAAGAACTGGATGTGAAACTTTCCTATGGAAATTCCTCTTACTCTCCAGGAGGGTGTCAGTGAGTCAGAGGACTGGGTGTTGCTTCCCCAGGGCCTAAGGTTTGATGGAAGCAGAACGGTTTGCATGAGGCCCAAACAGAAGTCCTCATTCCACGGCTTGTTCTGCAGCCTTTTCCAAGGCTGGTTGATTGACTTGGGAATTAACTACAGGCAGTCTGTTTTAACAGCCCCCTAATGGAGACAGGTAACAGTAGTATAATGCAAAGCTGTGATAACATTAAAGTATATTTAATCACCACCCCCTAGCACAACGCTGACCAATCAAAATGGACTTGGGGCAGTGGCCACGGTCCTGGAGTAGGGTGCTGGAAGTCCTTTGCTGCGTCAAAATCTATCCCTTGGTTTCTGGACAGTGAGATGATCCATAGTGGCTTGTGGGTAGTGGTGGCAGAGAGGGCACTGGTGTAGTCAAGAGCCTGGGACTTGGAGACTCGGAGCTGAGACTATCAAAATATTTCAATATTTTAGCAGCGCATGAATGGAGTCTTAGTCTTGGAGTAATCTCTACAGGCTTTGAAATCAAAGTGCCCTGGGGACTGTACTTTCTTGCCCTGCTACCTGGGACAAGGCATTTAGTCTGTAGACTTCATTTTTGTTTTTGTTTTGTTTCTTGTATGGAATGGAGACAAGAATTCCTTTCTTGGAAGACATTTGGGAGGATTAAAGAGGATGTGTGTAAAGTAGCTGGACAGTGCTGAACACATTAGCAAATACTTACTAAATGGTAAACTATGCTCTGAATTATTTTCTAAAATATTTCCGTGAATTGTATTTTGCTGACTTTTTTTTTTTTTTTTTACTGTAGCGTAAATTGAACTGAGGCATAAACAATGAGATGATGTTCTTGAGACAATAGCCAAAATCAACTCTCTAGGCCACCAACTGATCTAATTAAAGACTGGTTTATCCAGACCTCCCTCCTTCTTCCTTCTCTCCTCTTGCATCCTCTTTCCTTCCTTTTTACACTAATTGAGAACCTATTTTGTGCCATGCTCTAGGCTACCTGCTGAGGGACATACAAAACACAAATAAGGTATAGTAGTTGCTTGAACAAAATAAATTAGTTAACTACTGACAAGACTCTAATTTGCATACAGGACCATTTTACCATATGTATGGTAACCAGAATATTTTCCATTAAAAGGGGGATCTTGATTAAATTGCACCTTTATAAGTGTATGTCAATATATGAGTATAAAAAATTACTGAGTAGCCTGGGCAACATAGCAAGACCTTGTCTCTTAAAAAAAAAAAAATTAGCTGGGCATGTTAGCACATGCCTATAGTCCCAGGTACTCAGAAGGGGTACTTGGAAGGCTGAGGCAGCAGGATCCCTTGAGCCCAAGAGTTCCAGGTTATAGTGAGCTATGATTGTACCACCGCACCTCCTGCCTGGGTGACAGAGCAAAACCCTGTCTCAAAAAAAAAGAAAAAAAGGAAACGAAAGGAAAGGAAAACAGAAAAGGAGAGGAGAAGAGAGGAGAAGGGAGGAGAGAGGAGAGGAGGAGAGGGGAGGGGAGGGGAGGAGAGGGGAGGGGAGAGCAGGAAAAATTATCAAGGATCTTTTCAGGCATGGCTCTGTCCAGGGATGTAATTTTAGCTATTTCCTATCTATTGATCTCTCTCTTTTGCTTGTTACTATTTGGTTTTTTAAAAGGGATGCTGAAGAAAAGCTTGGACATCAAGGAAATGCTACTAAAAGTAAGAACATAAACAAGGCATTTCAAGGGGCATATTTAAGTACTGATTTTTTACTCCAGTGTCACAGATCTCTTGGCTGGCACATTTTAGGGTCACTTGGGCCCTTGAACTCTTTTTTGCTATTTTGTTGCAACTGAAATTGGGGTAAGAATTTGATTCAAGCTCAGACTTGGGGACAACAGAAGGAGAGATTGAAAGACACTGTACATAACACGCAAAAAATGGGGAGACAAGATCTTGATTGTCTAAAAAGATGTAGTAAGATTTGTCTGGAGTGAAGCTGGAGAAGCAGAAGTTGAAATTATGGCTAAACTCTTTGTGCTCCGTGAAACTTTGAAAGAAATTTAGAGACTTAAACACATTATTTCTTCCTCCTCTATTTAGGCTCTAACACTGTATGACATTAAGGAATGATCGTATTTCAGTAGCCATTTTCAGTTGACATGTATTGAGCATTTGCCATAAGCTGGGCATGATGCCAAGTATTTTTTTATAGATTATCTCACTGAATTCTTTGAACAGTATTGAGGTCTGTGGTGCAATTATCCCCATTTTACAGATGATAAAACTAAGGATTAGACAGTTTACCTCAGCTCCCAGTATTTGTAGTATCTGGATATCTTACCTATATTTTAGTGTTACTATAAAATTATAGGTGTCAAAGTGCTTTGAAGATAGTAAATTTGTTACCAAGGTAGAGAATATGACTATTATTTCCTGACTCGTTTACTTGTAGAGGTCATTTATTGTGGTATGTGTCTGGCTCCTACTCCAAAACCTATGTTTGCCCAGTAAAGTGTGTTCTCTGAGCCATGTTTCTACGACAGCATTCTCCAAACCCTGTATTCATAACTGATGAGACTGAGGTGGGCATCTGGCCTAAGGTGGGCAAAAGAGATTCTCTCTAGCAGAAATTCACAATTGGACCTGAGTGATTTTCGTTCAGTCCAAGCCGTTTCTTTAAAAAATACATATAAACTTAGAAACTGTAGAGTGGCTATCTTCTGCTGTGTGGATGAAAAAAAAGAAATAAAATTTCATCTGAAAAGAGAGAATAATGTAACAAACATGCAGAAAGGGACAGGGATGCAGAAAGAAAGAGAGATGAGAGATGGAGGGTAAGAACTGTCCAGCTTCCTGACAGTCTTCCAGTTCTTGGCTGTTGGGTTTTGCCCTGGGAAGACACACTTTTATTGTCTTTCCAACTATTTTCAGTTTTTGCATAAGCTAGCTCAATATGATTTGAAGCCAAACAATTTGAAATAAAAATATTGTGTTTTGGTTGATTAATGTGCTTTCCCCTGCTGTTGGTATTAGAAATCTGACTTTCTTTGCAGAGCCAAGTTTCAGTTAAATGGCTTGAGCTCTCTCCTGGAGCTTTGCATTTTGAGCAGAGCAATGCAAGGTTAGGTAAAACTTTCCACTAATGGCAACTGTACGAAACAATTATTTGGTACTGAACATCTAGAACTCTCATTCTGCTCTAGATTCTGCTCTTTCTAGAACCTGTTTCTTCAGGTTTCATCAAGTTGTATGAGCTACTTAATATCCTTCCAAATACTTTTTTCCTGTTGTAGTTAGAGTCAGCTTTGATTATTCTAATGCATACAAACATTGGTACCAGAAGTGGACTGCAAAAACAGACTTTAGGGATATGACGATTGGTTTGCCTTAGCCAGTTTGAACTGAGTTTTCTGTCACTAGGAACTAGAAGACTGTTAACTGATATGGATACATCACTACACCACCACTGGACCTGTCCTTTCACACACATCACATTATTTGGTTTCAATTCATTCTTTATTTTGGTTTTAGGAGACACATCACATTGTTTTTCATTCATAATTTCTATCTTTTAGTCTAAAAATTATTAGATATATCAGAAGTGGAATTAGAAGAACCATGCAGAATGTCATAATTTATTGGGAGCTTAGTTATTAAACTAACAAACATATCAAGCAATTTTATCTTTGTCCTGTTAGATTTTGAGATCAGGGTTGCAATAGCTTTCATTAAATACTGTCTATAAATAAACTACAGAAGTATAAGTAAATATGGTAATGTATACCTCAAAGTATTCATTTACAAGTGTGGTCAGCAATGAACAAAAATGATTGTGAGACCCTAATGCAGTTTATTTTCATGGTTACTATCTCACCAAAGCAGAAATCACAGTCCAGTCAGAGTAGCAACCCTTTTTCTCTTCTTAAGTGCCTTCGCAGATTGAATTTCAGAAAGCTGTAGAAACACAGGTTAATCTTGAAGCAAAGATAATTATTTCTAGGGTGTGCTAAAGAATGTTCTTTCAGCAAACACTGCTGAGCCTTCTATTCTTCGATAACTGCTGCTTTTTGCTGCCATTATTGCTTATGTATTTCTCAGATACAGCTTCTTTCTTTGGAATAATACAAGTTCTTATACTTATAAACTAAAAATCCAATTAGTGTCCCTGCTGTCAGATTTTCTCTTTTCTTGTAAGAGCCGTACTCTTGATGATAACATTTGACTTTGTTCAACTAATACAGTGCAGCTTTTCCAAAGTTATAAAGTAACTAAACCAGAAGCATGGAGAAAATTCAAAAATTACCATGGCTATTGTAAGTACTTTTTTACATTATGAATTTCTTTTTTCATCCTACTAGGTCTGTGTATTTTTCTCTAATCAGTTGGGTGTACTCTAACTACATGTGGCTTGAACAGAGTTTTCTCCCCAGGAACTTGTATGCGCTCAAATACTCCTTTTAACTTTTGTCTGGCTTCAACCTTAAAGTTCAGTTTGTTTTTGTTTTTGTTTTTGAGACCGAGTCTTACTCTGTTGCCCAGGCTTGGGTGCAGTGGCCTGATCTTGGCTCACTGCAACCTCCGCCTCTGGGGTTCAAGTGATTCTCATGCCTCAGCCTTCCGAGTAGCTGGGACTATAGGCATGAGCCACCATGCCTGGCCTGGCTAGTTTTTTTTTGTATTTTTAGTAGAGATGGGGTTTCACCATGTTGGCCAGGATGGTCTTGAACTCCTGATCTCAGGTGATCCTCCCACCTTGGCCTCCTAAAGTGCTGGGATTATAGGCGTGCGCCATCGCGTCTGGCCAAAGTTCAGATTTTATATTTGCTTCTGGCTTAGAGTTTCAACTGGACTGTCACCTAAGCAGCAGCTGCCAATACCTGCGGGGTTCTTAATAAAAACTCCTTAATTGGCAACATTACGAATGATGGATTCTGACAATAAAAAACCTTAGGGCCAAGTGATCATCCTGCACCTGAGGTGAAGTATCTCGCCTTTCGATTGGCCTAGTTTTGTAGGCAACAATTTTCAAGATGACTTCTCAGATGTTTTTCTTATTATTTTCACTGGCAAACAAAGATGTGAACAGTAAAGCACAGATGAAAAATACTTACCACAGAAGTGTTTAAGCTTGACATAACAGGGCTGTGGACGATCATGCATTTGTTGGATGGCTGTTTGCAAGCTGACATTAGTAGCAATACTTCCTTGGGATCTGTTGCAACTTTGACGTCAGACAGTCCTTTTGCCCAAGCCGATGAACCCACCAACCACAAGAATGAAAAGACTACAGTGACGATGAAGTCCTACAGAAACAAATCAGAATAGAAAATGGTAAAAGAGAATGTGAGTTCTAGAAACAAGTTGATTTGTTTATATAACTATTTGGTTTGCCTTTTGGAAAATTTTAAGATCCCATAGCACTGGAAACAGGGAAAACATTTAGAAAAACAAATAAAAGAAAGCTTTATGATATTATATTTATCTTTCTATAAAATAAATAATAACAGTAATATTTATTAAGTGCTTACTCGATCCCAAGAATGATGCTAAGGACTTTATAACCCACACCTAATTGTTCCTACAACATCCCTGTAAGGAATGGTACGTCATCCTATTTGCAGATGTCAAACTAAGATAGAGAATGGTTGAAAAGCTTGTCTGAGACTTCACAGATAATTCATGATGGCATCAGGATTCAAGCCCAGGCAACCTGAATACTGAGTCCAAGTTCTTAACCACCAATCTGTCATGATTCCAAACCTTTAGACAGATCTGCTAATTGTTTAAGATTCTTGGATGGCAGTGTTCACTCATTCATTCATTCATTCTTTCATTTGTTCACTTAACAAACCAATGTGTTATCTATATGTTATTGGTTAACCAATATGTTAACCAATGTGGAACTATGTTATGTGGAAGACAATAAGAGCTGTAATGTTTTTGAGTGCCTGCTATGGGTGAGAGGTTTTCTATAAAATTATTCTTACAATAATCATATTAGACAGTATTCTTATGCCCATTTTAAAGAGGAGAAAGCTGAAACTCACAGATATAAGGTACACATAGAAAGTTGCAGAGCCAGAGTTCAAATCTACGTCTGTCTGACCCTGAAAATCATCTGCTGTTCACAGGGGAAAGAAGCTTTTATGCATATCAAACGAAATTTCTAGGATGTAACGGGATGAGTTTTGTAGAGACCACCTCCAGACTTCTGATGATGAGGGCTACATCTCTCATTCCCCCTCATGACTCGGATGGGGTGGCAGGTGGGAGACATGTCTAAGATTTAGACCATTAGAACATAGTATAAAAAAAATTCAGATTGACTATATATATGTTTGACTATTGTAAAAATGTTGCATGCTGCTTACCTAAAATAATAAAAATGCCGACCAGGAGAGAAAAAAAGTATATTGGATATGCCAACAGAAACAGTTTGCCCTTTTGTTGTTAATAATAACCTTCTCAAGTAGAAAATTTGGCATGTGTTTCTTTCCTGCCCGAGGGCATAGTGCATCTGACTTGCTCTGTATCTTGCTCTCACGGTGTGGCTGAATACTTTTCATCATGATCCCATGATCTACACTGAAGGAACTTTTACACTCTAAAGATGCTGTGGTGCCAGACATTTGTTAGGTGTGATCTTTGTGGAGAATGTTCTGGAGGGTCTCACTACTAAGAGTGGCTGAATCTTCTGCAAGTCACTCCATCCAGTGGCTGTTGTGAATTATGTAACTCACCAGTTTACCTTTTTTTTCATGCTGGCTCTAGAAAACTAAGGGCCAATGTGTGACCCATTCGTAGGGTTTTGATGGCATGGGTATTTGAACCTGATTCCTTATTTTGTTTTATATTCCCTTTCTTCTTTTTACTTTTCATTTTCATTCAATTACGCCTTGGTTTTTAAATGTCCTTATGAGCCTTTCTGAGATGAGGTAGAGAGGTATAAACAAGCAAACAAATACAATATCTACAGCTGTTTCAACAGTAATACAAACATTTGGAATAAAGAAACTCAATTGTTTGGGTCTGAATTTGAAATTAGAGGAATAGTTGCAAATAAATAAGCCAGATTGACTGTGTCAAATCATGACTTTCTGTTCATGTTCAGTCTGGTACCTTCATTCATTCATGCTTTTATTCAAATAGAAATTTTTGAGTAATGTGCTGAGCATTGAGGAAGGTCTTACAGAGGATTAAAAAATGCAAAATATGGGCTCTGTTCTCTTGATATTACATATTTATTAGGGCCCACAGTTACCTTAAAGCATTACCTATAGTATGATGGTTTTCATTATTTATATTCATCATAATTAGAAATAGACTTGTAGAAAGGCCCATAGAATGGGGAAACACTTAAAGAATAGTCATGTGAAGACCTTTCAATTGGAAATTGGAGAAAACTATGTTAGATTTATTTGTTCAAATAATAATATTCATACGTAACATTTATTGAGTTTTTATTATGTGTCAAGTATTATTCCAAGTTTATACGTTTTGACTCATTTAATCCTGACAACTGCACCATGAAATAGATACCAATCCTGACCCCATTTTACAGTTGAGGAAATGGAGACACCAAAAGTTAAACAAATTGCTTGAAGTCATGAATTAATAAGTGGAGGAGCAAGGATTCTAAGCCTGGCCATCTGCCTTATGGAATACTGATCTTCCTATTTAAAACTAAGACACTAAAAAGTTTTTTTAAGTTGGTTTTGACTCTAATCCCAGCATTTTGGGAGGCCAAGGCAGGATGATTGCTTGAAACCAGGAGTTCAAGACAAGCCTAGGCAACACAGTGAGACTTCATCACTACAAAAAATTTAAAAAATAGCTGGGCATGGTGGGGCATGACTGTAGTCCGATCAACCTGTGAGCCCGAGGCGGGAGGATCACCTGATCCCAGGAGTTTGAAGTTGCAGTGAGCTACGATTGCATCACTGCACTGCAGCCAGTTCAGCCTGGGCAACAGGATGAGATCTCATTGCTAAAAAAAAAAAAAAAAAAAAAAAGGATTTGAGGTCCTGCTTAATTTAAATATAAAAAATAGTAAGAAGTCATTTCCCATAAACAAGCTTCTGATTGAAGTCAAGGATCTATATCTTTGGAATAAATATGGTATTTTAAGAAGCTGGTTCAACCTTTTATCCCTTAGTGCCATTTTGTAAAGAGGCATCAGTAATATAACTAAGTTTCTCTTATCTGAATTAAAAGTTCAGACTTTGTCATTAGGCAGATCTGGGTTTTAGTCCTTACTTTGACACTTACTACCTGTTACCCATGTGTCCATTTGCTAGACTACTTGAGGCCTCAGTTTACCTCTCTGTAAGTTGAAATAATAATAGTAACCCTCTTGTAGGATGATACTGAGGATAAAATAAGTTAGTATAAATCAAGTGTTTAGCACAATGCCTGGTAAATAGTGAGTGACAAATAAATGTAAACTTTCATATCACGAATAAAAGCAATAACGACAGCAACAACAATAATATAAATCATATAAGGCTATGGAGCAGGAGCCTACATGCACCATAGCAGGGACCTATGATCACTCCAGCTGCATAGGCCCTCTGTCTGCTGCTCAAACTCACCAAGAGCATGTGTAGCTTAAAGCTTTACCCTGGGCACTCCCATCCATTGGGACCCACATGGCTCCTTCTTCTTTCTTTCTTCAAATCAATGCTCAAATTTCATTGTATCATGATGCTTTCTTGCCCACCACATATAAATAGCATCCTATGTTAAATTCCCTATGTTCCTTTTCCAGTTTCATTTTTCTCAGTTTCATGTTCATCAACTGGTACATTATATATTTACTTGTTTGTATCTTGTGGGCAGATTTTTGCCTAAGATGTTCATTACTGTCTGCCCATCACAAAGAATGGTACCTAACACATAGCAGCTGCTCAATAAATATTTCTGAAATGAATGACTGTAAGAGGAAATGTTTCTGATAGACTGAAGTGGAAATAGTAGTGTGGAAACCTTTGCACACAGGCCAGGGCCTTTGCACTTGCTGTTCCCTCTGTCCAGAATTCCTTTCCTATCCCTTAGAGCCATTGTGTAGAAGGGCACATTCCTGCCTCAGGGACTTCACATTTGCTATTCCCTTGGCCCAGAATTCCTTTCTTATCCCTTATAGCCATATGACCTGCTTTATCACCTTAAATGGTCCTCATGAATGGTCCCCTCCCCAGATAGACTTCCCTGAGCCCTGCAATTAAAATGTAAACCTTTCTCTCTATCCCCTTATTCTTTTTTGCTCAGCACTTTTCACAATTTAGAACGGTTTATTTGCCTACTTCTTCCAATAAGATGTTAGTTCCATGGATGCAAGGATTTTGACTACCTAGCTCATTTCTGATTCTTGGCAGAGAGGTGCCATCAACATTTGTTGAGTGAAAGAATGAATGAAGGAATATATAAAATGATCCCAATTTTGTTAAAAAATATATATCGATGTATATAACATTACATAAGAATATATCAAGTGGCAATGGTAGAATTAGAGATTACTTTTCTTTTACATAAGCTTATGTATGTAAAAACTCATTTTATAATTAGAGCAAATGATCAAGGCACTGGCCAATGGTTTTCCCAAACAAAATTTCACATGGCAAAATTTGCCCTTACAACAGCAACAAGATTTTAATTAGATCAAATAATAATGTGATTAAAATTGAGAATTTTTACCATCCTCAGTAAATTTTTGAAAATCATATCAACCACGTTCATGTACCACAGAGCAACAAAAATAGAAATCAGTGCTGAGAAAATCACTCAAAATAATACAATTAGGTGGAAATTAAACAGCCTGCTCCTGGGTAACTTCTAGGTAAATAATGGAATCTAGGCAGACGTCAATAAATTATTCAAAGATTAGAAAAAAGACATAACATACCAGAATCTCTGGGACACAGCAAAAGCAGTGTTAAGAAGGAAGTTTACAGCACTAAACACCCACATCAAAAAGTTACGAAGATCTCAAATTAACAACCTAATATCACAACTATTGGAACTAGGGAAACAAGAGCAAACCATCTCCAAGCCAGTAGAAGACAAGAAATAATTAAAATCAGAGCCGAACTGAAGGAAATGGGATGTGAAAAACCATACAGAAGATCAATGAATCTTAAAGTTGGTTTTTTGAAAGAATTAATAAGATAGATAGACTGGTAGCTAGACTTGTAAAGAAAAAAATAGAAGTTCCAAATAAACACAATCAGAAATGACAAAGGGGATATTACCACTGACTCCACAAAAATGGAGTGGAGAAACTACTCAGAAACTACTATGAAAACCTCTATACACACAAACTAGAAAACCTAGAAGAAATGGACAAATCCCTGGAAATTTCCCAAGATTGAACCAGGAGGAAAATGAATCCGTGAACAGACTAATAATGACTTCTGAAATTGAATCAGTAATACAAGGACTGCCAACCAGTAAAAGCTCAGGACCAGATGGAATCACAGCCAAACTCTACCAGATGCATAAAGAATTGGGACCATTCCTACCAAAACTGTTCCAAAAAATTGAGGAGGAGGGACTCTTCCCCAACTCATCCTATGAGGCCAATATTATCCTGATAACAAAACCAGGAAAAGACACAATTAAAAAGAAAACACTGTTCATCAGGCCAATATCCTTGATGAACATAGATGCAAAAATCTTCAACAAAATACTAGCAAACTGAATCCAGCAGCACATCAAAAATCTAATTTACCATGATCAAGCAGGGTTTATCCCTGGGATGAAAGATTGGTTCTACATACACAAATTAATAAATGTGATTTACCAAATAAACAGAAATAAAAATAAAAACCACATGATCATCTCATTAGATGCAGAAAATGCTTTCAATAAAATTCAACATCCCTTCATATTAAGAACCCTCAACAAACTAGGCATTGAAGAAACATACTTCAAAGTAATAAGAGCCATCTATGACAAACCCACAGCCAACATCATACTGAATATACAAAAGCTGGAAGAATTCCCCTTGAAAACCAGAACAAGACAGGAATGCCCTCTCTAACCACTCCTATTCAACGTTGTGTGGGAAGTCCTAGCCAGAGCAATCAGGCAAGAGAAAGAAATGAAAGGCATCCGAATAGGAAGAGAGGAAGGCAAACTATCCCCTTTGCAGATGATATGATTCTGTACCTGGAAAGTCTCATAGTCTCTGCCCAGAAGCTCCTTTATCCAACAGACAACTTCAGCAAAGTTTTAGGATACAAAATCAGTGTACAAATATCAGTAGCATTTCCATACACCAATAACATCCAAGCTGAAAGCCAAATCAAGAACACAGGCTCACTCACAATAATCACAAAAAGAATAAAATACCTAGGAATACAGCAAATCATGGAGATGAAAAATCTCTACGATGAGAATTACAAAACACTGCTGAAATAAATCAGAGATGACACAAACAAATGGAAAAACATTCCATGCTCATGGAGAGGAAGAATCCATATTGTTAAAATAGCAATACTGCCCAAAGCAATTTATAGATTCAATGCTATTCCTATCAAACTACCAATGACCTTCTTTACGAGATTAAAACAAAACTATTTTAAAATTAATTTGGAAAAAATGAGCCTGAATGACCAAGGCAATTCTAACCAAAAAGAATAAAGCTGGAGGTATTACTTTACCCAACTTCAAACTATACTATAAGGCTACAGTAACCAAAACAACATGGCACTGTAATAAAAACAGACACATAGACCAATGGAACAGAATAGAGAGCCTAGAAATAATTTCACACACCTACAACCATCTGATCTTTGAGAAAATTGAGAAAAGCAAGGAATGAGGAAAGAACTCCCTATTCAATAAATGGTGCTAGGATAACTGGCTAGCCCTATGCAGAAGATTAAAACTGGACCCGTTTCTTACACCATATACAAAAACAACTCAAGATGGATTAAAGACTTAAATGTAAAACCCAAAACTATAAAAACCCTAGAAGATAACCTAGGAAATGCATCCCGGACATAAGAGCTGGCAGAGATTTCATGATGAAAACACCAAAAGCAATTGTGATAAAAACAAAAACTGGCAAATGGGAACTAGTTAAACTAAGGAGCTTTTGGACAGCAGAAGAAAGTATCAACAGAGTAAACCAGAAAACTTACAAAATGGGAGAAAATATTTGCAGACTGTGCATCTGTCAAAAGTCTAATATCCAGCATCTATAAGGAACTTAAATCAACAATCAAAAAACAAAGAACCCCATTAAAAAGTGGGCAAGGCCGGGCGTGGTGGCTCACGCTTGTAATCCCAGCACTTTGGGAGGCCGAGGCGGGCGAATCACGAGGTCAGGAGATCGAGACCACGGTGAAACCCCGTCTCTACTAAAAAATATAAAAAATTAGCCGGGCGTGGTGGCGGGCGCCTGTAGTCCCAGCTACTCGGAGAGGCTGAGGCAGGAGAATGGCATGAACCCAGGAGGCGGAGCTTGCAGTGAGCCGAGATTGCGCCACTGAACTCCAGCCTGGGTGACAGAGCGAGACTCTGTCTCAAAAAAAAAAAAAAAAAAAAAAAAAAGTGGGCAAAGGACATGAACAGACACTTTCAAAAGAAGACATACATATGGCCAAGAAGCATATGAAAAAGTGCCCAACATCACTAATCATTAGAGAAATGCAAATCAAAAGCACAAAGAGATACCATCTCACACTGGTCAGGATGGCTATTATTAAAAAGTAAAAACAAAACAAAACAAAACAAAAAAACAGATGCTGTCAAGGTTGCAGAGAAAAAGGAATGCTAATACACTGTTGGTGGGAGCATAAACTAGTTCAACCATTGTGGAAAGCAGTGTGGTGATTCCTCAAAGAGCTAAAAACAGAACTACCATTCACCCCAGCAATCTCATTATTGGGTATATACCCAAAGGAGTATAAATCATTCTACCATAAAGACACATGTATGTGTATGTTCACTGCCACACTATTCGCAATAACAAAGACATGGAATCAACCTAAATGCCCATCAACAGTAGACTAGACAAAGAAAATGTGGTACATATACAAGACAGAATACTATGCAGCCATAAAAAAAGAACGAGATCATGTCCTTTGTAGCAACATGGATGGAGCTGGAGACCCTAATCCTAAGCAAACTAACACAGAAACAGAAAACCAAGTACAGCATGTTCTCACTTAAAAGTGGGAGCTAAAAATTAAAATACACATGGATACAAAGAAAGGAACAACAGACACCAGGGTCTACTTGAGAGTGGAGGGTGGGAGGAAGGTGAGGATCAAAAAACTACCTTTTGGGTTCTATTACCTAGATGATGAAATAATTGGTACACCAAACCCCCGTGACATGCAATTT